>NC_068448.1:15016305-15051305 GCF_023373465.1 Oncorhynchus keta
GCTGAGGGGAAGAAGACATGTTAACCACTGTGATCATCTCTCTCCTAGTGTTAACCACTGTGATCATCTCTCTCCTAGTGTTTACCACTGTGATCATCTCTCTCCTAGTGTTAACCCCTGTGATCAGCTCTCTCCTAGTGTTAACCACTGTGATCAGCTCTCTCCTAGTGTTAACCACTGTGATCATCTCTCTCCTAGTGTTAACCACTGTGATCATCTCTCTCCTAGTGTTAACCACTGTGATCAGCTCTCTCCTAGTGTTAACCACTGTGATCATCTCTCTCCTAGTGTTAACCACTGTGATCAGCTCTCTCCTAGTGTTAACCACTGTGATCATCTCTCTCCTAGTGTTAACCACTGTGATCATCTCTCTCCTAGTGTTAACCACTGTGATCATCTCTCTCCTAGTGTTAACCACTGTGATCATCTCTCTCCTAGTGTTTACCACTGTGATCATCTCTCTCCTAGTGTTAACCACTGTGATCATCTCTCTCCTAGTGTTAACCACTGTGATCATCTCTCTCCTAGTGTTTACCACTGTGATCACCTCTCTCCTAGTGTTAACCACTGTGATCATCTCTCTCCTAGTGTTAACCACTGTGATCAGCTCTCTCCTAGTGTTTACCACTGTGATCAGCTCTCTCCTAGTGTTAACCACTGTGATCAGCTCTCTCCTAGTGTTAACCACTGTGATCATCTCTCTCCTAGTGTTAACCACTGTGATCATCTCTCTCCTAGTGTTAACCACTGTGATCATCTCTCTCCTAGTGTTAACCACTGTGATCATCTCTCTCCTAGTGTTAACCACTGTGATCAGCTCTCTCCTAGTGTTAACCACTGTGATCAGCTCTCTCCTAGTGTTAACCACTGTGATCATCTCTCTCCTAGTGTTAACCACTGTGATCATCTCTCTCCTAGTGTTAACCAATGTGATCAGCTCTCTCCTAGTGTTAACCACTGTGATCATCTCTCTCCTAGTGTTAACCACTGTGATCATCTCTCTCCTAGTGTTAACCACTGTGATCAGCTCTCTCCTAGTGTTAACCACTGTGATCATCTCTCTCCTAGTGTTAACCACTGTGATCAGCTCTCTCCTAGTGTTAACCACTGTGATCATCTCTCTCCTAGTGTTAACCACTGTGATCATCTCTCTCCTAGTGTTAACCACTGTGATCATCTCTCTCCTAGTGTTAACCACTGTGATCATCTCTCTCACTGTGATCATCTCTCTCCTAGTGTTAACCACTGTGATCATCTCTCTCCTAGTGTTAACCACTGTGATCAGCTCTCTCCTAGTGTTAACCACTGTGATCAGCTCTCTCCTAGTGTTAACCACTGTGATCAGCTCTCTCCTAGTGTTAACCACTGTGATCATCTCTCTCCTACTGTTAACCACTGTGATCATCTCTCTCCTAGTGTTAACCACTGTGATCATCTCTCTCCTAGTGTTAACCACTGTGATCAGCTCTCTCCTAGTGTTAACCACTGTGATCAGCTCTCTCCTAGTGTTAACCACTGTGATCAGCTCTCTCCTAGTGTTAACCACTGTGATCAGCTCTCTCCTAGTGTGAACCACTGTGATCAGCTCTCTCCTAGTGTTAACCACTGTGATCAGCTCTCTCTAGTGTTAACCACTGTGATCAGCTCTCTCCTAGTGTTAACCACTGTGATCAGCTCTCTCCTAGTGTTAACCACTGTGATCAGCTCTCTCCTAGTGTTAACCACTGTGATAAGCTCTCTCCTAGTGTTAACCACTGTGATCAGCTCTCTCCTAGTGTTAACCACTGTGATCAGCTCTCTCCTAGTGTTAACCACTGTGATCAGCTCTCTCCTAGTGTTAACCACTGTGATCAGCTCTCTCCTAGTGTTAACCACTGTGATCAGCTCTCTCCTAGTGTTAACCACTGTGATCATCTCTCTCCTAGTGTTAACCACTGTGATCATCTCTCTCCTAGTGTTAACCACTGTGATCATCTCTCTCCTAGTGTTAACCACTGTGATCATCTCTCTCACTGTGATCATCTCTCTCCTAGTGTTAACCACTGTGATCATCTCTCTCCTAGTGTTAACCACTGTGATCAGCTCTCTCCTAGTGTTAACCACTGTGATCAGCTCTCTCCTAGTGTTAACCACTGTGATCAGCTCTCTCCTAGTGTTAACCACTGTGATCATCTCTCTCCTACTGTTAACCACTGTGATCATCTCTCTCCTAGTGTTAACCACTGTGATCATCTCTCTCCTAGTGTTAACCACTGTGATCAGCTCTCTCCTAGTGTTAACCACTGTGATCAGCTCTCTCCTAGTGTTAACCACTGTGATCAGCTCTCTCCTAGTGTTAACCACTGTGATCAGCTCTCTCCTAGTGTTAACCACTGTGATCAGCTCTCTCCTAGTGTTAACCACTGTGATCAGCTCTCTCCTAGTGTTAACCACTGTGATCAGCTCTCTCCTAGTGTTAACCACTGTGATCAGCTCTCTCCTAGTGTTAACCACTGTGATAAGCTCTCTCCTAGTGTTAACCACTGTGATCAGCTTTCTCCTAGTGATAACCACTACTTCAATCAGTGTAGATGAAGGGAAGGAGACAGGTTAAAGGTTAAAGAAATTAAGCCAATTGAGACATGGATTGTGTATGTTTGCCATTCAGAGGGTGAATAGGTGAGATAAAATATTGAAATGCCTTTGAACGGGGTATGGTAGTAGGTGCCAGGCGCACTGGTTTGAGTATGTCAAGAACTGCAACGCTGCTGGGTTTTTCAACAGTTTCCCATGTGTATCAAGAACGTCCACCACACAAAGGACATCCAGCCAACCTGACACAACTGTGGGAAGCATTGGAGTCAACATGGGCCAGCATCCCTGTGGAATGTTTTCGACACTTTGTAGAGTCCATGCCCTGACGAATTGAGGGCAGAAGAGGGTGCGACTCAATATTAGGAAGGTGTTCCTAATGTTTTGTAAACTCAATGTATAATGATTAAGTCAACCACATGATAAGTGGTCTCTATCTGTCTACACAGAATGTCTTCAAGATCAACACAACCTATCGAAGCCCAGATCAACATAACCTATCTAAGCCCAGATCAACACAACCTATCTAGCCCAGATCAACACAACCTATCTACGCCCAGATCAACACAACCTATCGAAGCCCAGATCAACATAACCTATCGAAGCCCAGATCAACACAACCTATCTAAGCCCAGATTAACATAACCTATCTAAGCCCAGATCAACACAACCTATCTAAGCCCAGATCAACACAACCTATCTAAGCCCAGATCAACACAACCTATCTAAGCCCAGATCAACACAACCTATCTACGCCCAGATCAACATAACCTATCGAAGCCCAGATCAACACAACCTATCTAAGCCCAGATCAACATAACCTATCTAAGCCCAGATCAACATAACCTATCGAAGCCCAGATCAACACAACCTATCTAAGCCCAGATCAACACAACCTATCTAAGCTCAGATCAACATGATCTATCTAAGCCCAGATCAATACAACCTTTCTAAGCCCAGATCAACATGATCTATCTAAGCCCAGATCAATACAACCTTTCTAAGCCCAGATCAACATAACCTATCTAAGCCCAGATCAACATAACCTATCGAAGCCCAGATCAACACAACCTATCTAAGCCCAGATCAACATAACCTATCGAAGCCCAGATCAACACAACCTATCTAAGCCCAGATCAACACAACCTATCTAAGCTCAGATCAACATGATCTATCTAAGCCCAGATCAATACAACCTTTCTAAGCCCAGATCAACATAACCTATCTAAGCCCAGATCAACATAACCTATCGAAGCCCAGATCAACACAACCTATCGAAGCCCAGATCAACACAACCTATCTAAGCCCAGATCAACACAACCTATCTAAGCTCAGATCAACATGATCTATCTAAGCCCAGATCAATACAACCTTTCTAAGCCCAGATCAACATAACCTATCTAAGCCCAGATCAACATAACCTATCTAAGCCCAGATCAACATAACCTATCGAAGCCCAGATCAACATAACCTATCTAAGCCCAGATCAACATGATCTATCTAAGCCCAGATCAACATAACCTATCTAAGCCCAGATCAACACAACCTATCTAAGCCCAGATCAACATAACCTATCTAAGCCCAGATCAACATAATCTATCTAAGCCCAGATCAACATAACCTATCTAAGCCCAGATCAACACAACCTATCTAAGCTCAGATCAACATGATCTATCTAAGCCCAGATCAACATAACCTATCTAAGCCCAGATCAACATAACCTATCTAAGCCCAGATCAACATAACCTATCTAAGCCCAGATCAACATAACCTATCTAAGCCCAGATCAACATAACCTATCTAAGCCCAGATCAACATAACCTATCTAAGCCCAGATCAACATGATCTATCTAAGCCCAGATCAACATAACCTATCTAAGCTCAGATCAACATGATCTATCTAAGCCCAGATCAACATAACCTATCGAAGCCCAGATCAACACAACCTATCTAAGCTCAGATCAATACAACCTTTCTAAGCCGAGATGGTCTTGGCCACCATATATACGGTGATGGGAAACGTAGATGGGGTGGGGGCCACCAAAAATATGAACTCATTATGAGGGGCCTCAGTTGCTCGCAGGTCTGCGTTTTTGCAATTTTATAACACATTTCATGTAATTCTACTAATTTAGCCATGGAGCGGAGAGGAAAACAAGCAGTTGTACAGCTAATTTCCTGCAATTCTTCACATTTTGCCATAAGGTGGAGAGAAATGTTTGCATATGTCACGACATCTTCCGAAGTCGGTTCCTCTCCTTGTTCGGGCGGCGTTCGGCAGTCGAAGTCACCGGTCATCTAGCCATCGCCGATCCACCTTTCATTGGTTTTGTCTTGTTTTCCCACAAACCTGGTTTACATTCCCTCATTACTTGTCTTGTATTTAACCCTCTGTTCCCCCAACTGTCTGTGTGTGGTATTGTTTATTGTCAGGTTGGTGCGCTTCCAGCTGGTGTACGCCGGGTTTTGATTTGTTCCCGTGCTTTGTGGCAGCCGGTACTTTGTACTTGGTTGTGTGTACTTTGTACTTGGTTGTGTGTACTTTGTGCTGCCTCACTTGTTCTTTTTCAGCATTTATTTTTTTGTTGCGTCCTGTTTTAATAATTGCCTGAGTAAAGTGCTCTGTCCACTCATCTCTGCTCTCCTGCGCCTGACTTCCATGCACCAGCTACACCCACCCATTGACAGAATTTCACACCAACAAAATGGAGTCAGCAGGAGCAGGTGCCCCTGGTATAGTGGTCGAGGAGCGTGTCCGGGAGCAGGCAGCGATGCTCCATCATCTCGGCCCGCCATAGATCTCAGGAGCGCTTACAACCTGGTGTGTATACGGGAGGGAGACGAGTGGAAGACGGTGTTCAGTACCACCTCAGGGCATTATGAGTACCTCGTCATGCTGTACGGGTTGATGAATGCGCCATCTGTCTTCCAAGCCTTTGTAGACGCGATTTTCAGGGCAGGGTGTAGTGGTGTATATTGAGGACATTCTGATATACTCCGCTACATTCGCCGAGCATTTGTACCTGGTGTGCAGGGTGCTTGGTCAACTGTTGGAGCATGACCTGTATGTCAAGGCTGAGAAATGCCTGTTCTTCCAACAGTCCGTCTCCTTCCTAGGGTACCACATTTCCTCCTCAGGGGTGGAGATGGAGAGTGACAGCATTTCAGCCATGCGTAATTGGCCGACTCCCGACATGGTAAAGGAGGTGCAGCGGTTCTTAGGGTTTGCCAACTACTACCAGAGGTTTATCCGGGGTTTTGGTCAGGTTAGCGGCTCCCATTACCTCACTGCTGAAGGGGGGATCGGTACGTTTGCAGTGGTCGGCTGAGGCGGACAGGGCTTTTGGTCACCTGAAGGCTCTGTTTACCTCGGCTCCGGTGCTGACCCATCCCGATCCTTCTCTGGCGTTCATAGTGGAGGTGGAGGTGGACGCGGACGCGTCCGAGGCTGGGATAGGAGCCGTGCTCTCTCAGCGCTCAGGTACGCCACCGAAGGTCCGACCCTGTGCCTTCTTCTCGAGAAAGCTCAGCCCAGCGGAGCAAAACTATGACGTGGGGGACCGGGAGCTGTTGGCTGTCGTGAAGGCTTTGAAGGCATGGAGACATTGGCTTGAGGTGGCTAAACACCCTTTTCTCATCTGGACTGACCACCGCAATCCTTCAGTGTCCCGCTGGGCGCCTGTACGTGCCTTCTGCTGTCCGTGACCGGCTGATCTATTGGGCCCACACGTCACCCTCCTCTGGTCATCCAGGCATCGGTCAGAAGGTGCGCTGTCTGAGTGGGAAGTGGCTAAGGAAGTAAGGGTTTATGTAACAAGAGAAAAACTGCTGATGCACAACCACATTTCGAAATTGCCCCTTGACCCTCTACTATTGAGTCTAAAAGGTCAAATACTGCAGTGTGTGGGCTTTATTATCCACAGTGTGTGGGCTTTATCATCCACAGTGTGTGGGCTTTATTATCCACAGTGTGGGCTTTACTATCCACAGTGTGTGGGCTTTATTATCCACAGTGTGTGGGCTTTATTATCCACAGTGTGTGGACTTTATTATCCACAGTGTCTGGGCTTTATTATCCACAGTGCGTGGGCTTTATTATCCACAGTGTGTGGGCTTTATTATCCACAGTGTCTGGGCTTTATTATCCACAGTGTGTGGGCTTTATTATCCAGTGTCTGGGCTTTATTATCCACAGTGTGTGGCCTTTATTATCCACAGTGTCCGGGCTTTATTATCCACAGTGCGTGGGCTTTATTATCCACAGTGTGTGGGCTTTATTATCCACAGTGTCTGGGCTTTATTATCCACAGTGCGTGGGCTTTATTATCCACAGTGTCTGGGCTTTATTATCCACAGTGCGTGGGCTTTATTATCCACAGTGTCTAGGCTTTATTATCCACAGTGTGTGGGCTTTATTATCCAGTGTGTGTGATTCACAGGATCATGGAGGTAACACAACACATGGGACAACAGTGAAAGGTCAGCTGTCTGAGGGGAGTTGAGTGTAGTGCACCACTCTGCAGTCCTGCCCTTTCCTCCAACACTGCACCAAAGTGTGTGTCACAGTCCAGTTAGCAGTAAGAGGCAGCTGTGAAGTGTGAGGTTGCTTGTGTGTGTCGGCCTGCATGCATGCGTGTGTAGTTGCCAATAGATTTAAGTCAAAACTGTAACTCGGCCACTAGGGAGCATTCATAATGTATTCACATCCCTTGACTTTTCTTACATAACAGCCTGAATTTAAAATGTATTAAATTGAGATGTTTTGCCACTTGCCTACACACAATACCCCACAATGTCAAAGTGAAATTATGTTTTCACACATTTTTACAAATGAATAGTCAATAAGTATTTAACTTGTTTGCTATGGCAAGTCTAAATGAGTTCAGGAGGAAAATGTTCCTAAACAAAACGCTAGACAAACATTTTCAGATCTAGCCTTAGAGTTGCCAATAGATTTAAGTCAAAACTGTAACTCGGCCACTAGGGAACATGCACTGTCTTCTTGGTAAGCAACTCCAGGGTTGATTCTGTTTTTTTAATCCTAAAAAACTCCCTAGTCCTTGCAGATGACAAGCATACCCATAACATGATGCAGCCACCACTATGCTTGAAAATATGTAGAGTGGTATTCAGTAATGTGTTGTATTGGATTTCCCGAAATATAATACCTTGTATTCAGTACAAAAAGTTAATTGTTTTGCCAAATGTTTTGCAGTATTACTTTAGTGCCTTGTTGCAAACGGGATGTATGTTTTGGAATATTTGTATTCTTTACAGGCTTCCTTCTTTTTCCTCTATCAATTAGGTTAGTATTGTGGAGTAAATATAAAGTTGTTGATCCATCCTCAGTTTTCTCACAGTCATTAAACTCTGCAACTGTTTTAAATTCACCATTGGCCTCATCGTGAAATCACTGAGTGGTTTCTTCCTATCCGGCAAATGAGTTAGGAAGGACACCTAGATATTTACAGTGCAAAGTGTAATTAATAACTTGACCATGCTCAAGTTACCAATCTAACAATAGGTGCCCTTCTTTGCAAGGCATTGGAAAACCTCCATGGTCTTTGTGGTTTAATCTGCGTTTGAAATTCACTGCTCATCTGAGGGACCTTACAGGTCATTGTATGTGTGGGGTACAGAGATGAGGGAGTCCATGCAACTTGTGACTTATGATCAACCATCAATTTAACAGAGCTTGAAGAATTTTGAAAATTATAATGGACAAATGTTGCACAATCCAGGTGTGGAAAGCTCTTAACCTCTTTCAGCTAGGGGGCACTATTTTTATGTTTAGAAAAATAACGTTCCCAAAGTAAACAGACCATATCTCAGGCCCATATGCTAAAGTATGCATATAATTGACAGATTAGGATAGAAAACACTCTAAAGTTTCCAAAACTGTCAAAATATTGTCTGTGAGTATAACATAACTGATATTGCAGGCAAAAACCTGAGGAAAATCAAACCAGGAAGTGGCTTCTATTTTGAAATCTCCATGTTCCATAGCCTGCCTTCGCTCCATTTAAAGGGATATCAACCAGATTCCTTTTCCTATCGCTTCCTCAAGGTGTCAACAGTCTTTAGACAGTTTCAGGCTTTTATTTTGAAAATTTAGTGAGAAAGATAACATTGCGTAGTGGATAGCTGGGTGTTTGCATGAGTTTTGCTCGCGCAACAGAGTGGGGCAGCCATTGTCTCTCCCTCTCTTACTGAAAAAGAGACAGTGCCGGTTGATATATTATCGATTATATATTTTAAAAACAACCTGAGGATTGATTATAAAAAACATTTGACATGTTTCTGTGGACATTATGGAATTTTCGTCTGCGTTGTCGTGACCGCTCGAGCCTGTGGATTTCTGAACATAACGTGCCAAACAAACGGAGTGAGTGAAAACATCCGAAGATCATCAAAGGTAAGCGATTAATTTGATTGCTTTTCTGATTTTCGTGACCAAGCAACTTTGATGCTAGGTGTTCATAATGTTTTGTCTAGTGATCGATAAACTTACACAAACGCTTGGATTGCTCTCGCTGTAAAGCATATTTTAAAAATCTGACACGACAGGTAGATTAACAAAAAGCTAAGCTGTGTTTTGCTATATTGCACTTGTGATTTCATGAATATAAATATTTGTATTATTTATTTTTTTAAATGTGGCGCTCTGCAATTCAGCGGTTGTTAATGAAAATGATCCCGCTAAAGGGATGGGTTGCGTCTGATCAACAATCAATTTAACAGAGCTTGAAGAATTTTGAAAATTATAATGGACAAATGTTGCATAATCCAGGTGTGGAAAGCTTTTAAGAGACTTACCCATAACGACTCACAGCTGTAATCGCTACACAAGGTGCTTCTACAAAATATGGACTCAGGAGTGTGAGTACTTATGTAAATGAGATATTTCTGTATTTTCTTGAATTTGCAAAAATGTCTAAAAACATGTTTTCACTCTCATTATGGGGTATTGTGTGTAGATGGATGAGAACATTCTGAATTCAGGCTGTAACAACAACATGTGGAATAAGTCAAGGGGTATGAATAATTTCTGAAGGCACTGTATGTATTTATGTAAGCATCCGTCCGTGTGACCTACCCTCGGGCTGTCTGGAGGGATGATACACCTGCAGGTCGAAGGGTTGTGTGTTGGTGCGTTGGACCACGGTTACGTTGTTGCCGGTCCACTTGTTGGCCTTGGCCAGGGTGTTGGTCCTCCAGTCTGTCCAGTACACCTCTCCTCCGTACATAGTGACAGCAAAAGGATGAGACAGGTACTCATGACCCCTCAGCACCTCGATCAGACCAGAGCCGTCATACAGAGCAGAGTAAATGGCATCAGACCTGGGGAGAAAACATTTATGAGAGGAGGTGAGTGGGAGAGGTTGTGTGTGTGTGTGTGTGTGTGTGTGTGTGTGTGTGTGTGTGTGTGTGTGTGTGTGTGTGTGTGTGTGTGTGTGTGTGTGTGTGTGTGTGTGTGTGTGTGTGTGTGTGTGTGTGTGTGTGTGTGTGTGTGTGTGTGTGTGTGTGTGTGTGTGTGTGTAAGTGTGCGTGCGTGGGTACGTATAGTAAGGAGAGCAACAGTACCTGGCATCGATCCATACAATGCGTCTCTCCATGTAGTCTACAGTCAGTCCGTTTGGCCAGCCACCGCTGCCAGTCTCTCTGTGGATAGTCCTCCTGGCCTCACCACTCATAGATGCTGCCTCTATCCTGGGCAAGCTGGCATCCCAGTCCGTCCAGAACAGAATACTAGACAGACAAAGAATAGAAAGAGAAACACACATTCAGGAATATTCAGCAGCATTACACTACCGATCCAAAGTTTTAGAACACCTACTCATTCAAGCGTTTTTCTTTAGTTGTACTATTTTCTACATTGTAGAATAATAGTGAAGATCTCAAATCTATGAAATAACACATATGGAATCATGTAGTAAGCAAAAAAGTGTTAAACAAATCTAAATATATGTTATATTTGAGATTCTTCAAATAGCCACCCTTTGTCTTGATGACAGCTTTGCACACTCTTGGCATTCTCTCAACCAGCTTCATGAGGTAGTCACCTGAAATGCATTTCAATTAACAGGCGTGAGCCAATCAGTTGTGTTGTGACAAGGAAGGGGGTATACAGAAGATAGCCCTATTTGGTAAAAGACCAAGTCCATATTATGGCAAGAACACATCAAATAAGCAAAGAGAAACAACAGTCCATCATTACTTTAAGACATGAAGGTCAGTCAATACAGAACATTTCAAGAACTTTGAATGTTTATTCACGTGCAGTCGCAAAAAAACATCAGGCGCTATGATGAAACTGGCTCTCATGAGGACCACCACAGGAATGGAAGACCCAGAGTTACCTCTGCTGCAGAGGATAAGTTCATTACCAGCCTCAGAAATTGCAGCCTAAATAAATGCTTCACAGAGTTTAAGTAACAGACACATCTCAACATCAACTGTTCAGAGAAGAATCAAGTATTGTGAATCAAGCCTTCATGGTCGAATTGCTGAAAATAAACCACTATTTAAGGACACCAATAAGAAGAGACATACTTGGGCCAAGAAACATGAGCAATGGACATTAGACCGGTGGAAATGTGTCCTTTGGTCTGGAGTCCAAATTGGAGATGATGGATTCCAACCGCCGTGTTTTTGTGAGACGCGGTGTGGGTGAACGGATGATCTCTACATGTGTATTTCCCATCGTGAAGCATGGAGGAGGAGGTGTTATGTTGTGGTGGAGCTTTGCTGGTTTGGGCTTAGTGGGACTATCATTGGTTTTTCAACAGGACAATGACCCAACACACCTCCAGGCTGTGTAAGGGCTATTTTACCAAGAAGGAGAGTGATGGAGTGCTGCATCAGATAGATAACCTGGCCTCCACAATCCCCGACCTCAACCAAATTGAGATGGTTTGGGATGAGTCGGATCGCAGAGTGAAAGAAAAGCAGCCAACAAGGGCCCAGCATATGAGGGGACTCCTTCAAGACGGTTGGAAATGCATTCCAGGTGAAGCTGGTTGAGGGAATGCCAAGAGTGTGCAAAGCTGTCATCAAGTTAAAGGGTGGCTACTTGAAAAAATCAGTTTTCATGTCTTCACTATTATTCTACAATGTATAATTTTGACTGATATTGTATGTCATACATACAGTATGAGACTGTGAAGAGGTACTACTCTGCAATCACACTATGGCTCTTTGGTTCTATGGTTCCATGATATCTATTATATCTCAGAACAAATTGGAATTTACAATGACAGCCTAGGAACAGTGGTTTAACTGCCTTGTTCAGGGGCAGATTTGATTAAGTAACCCTTCTGTTACTGGCTACCTGCCACTCCATGGTTCCATGGTATCTGTTCTTTTTTTAACATAACCTTAATTTAACTAGGTAAGTCAGTTAAGACCAAATTCTTATTCATAATGACAGCCTACCCCGGCCAAACCCTAACCGGGACAATGCTGGGCCAATTGTGCAGGACTCCCAATCACTGGTTGTGATTCAGCCTGGAATCAAACCAGAGTCTGTAATGACACCTCATGCACTGAAATGCGGTGCCTTGGACCACTGCGCCACTCTGGAGCCCAAAAGTAGAACCATATAACATATACTATAGAAACATAGAACATATACCATAGAACAGATACCATGGAACCATAGAACAGTACTTCTGGAGTACTTCTCCTGTCCTATTCGGTGTCCTGTGTGAATTTAAGTGTGCTCTCTCTAATTCTCTCTTTCTCTCTTTCTTTCTCTCTTTCTTTCTCTCTCTCGGAGGACCTGAGCCCTAGGACCATGCCTCAGGACTACCTGACATGATGGCTCCTTGCTGTCCGCAGTCCACCTGGCCGTGCTGCTGCTCCAGTTTCAACTGTTCAGCCTTATTATTATTGGACCATGCTGGTCATTTATGAACATTTGAACATCTTGGCCATGTTCTGTTATAATCTCCACCCGGCACAGCCAGAAGAGGACTAACCACCCCACATAGCCTGGTTCCTCTCAAGGTTTCTTCCTAGGTTTTGGCCTTTCTAGGGAGTTTTTCCTAGCCACTGTGCTTCTACACCTGCATTGCTTGCTGTTTGGGGTTTTAGGCTGGGTTTCTGTACAGCACTTCGAGATATCAGCTGATGTACGAAGGGCTATATAAATACATTTGGTTTTGATTTTATTTGATATCATAGAACAGATACTATAGAACTATAGAACAGATACCATAGAACAGATACTGTAGAACCAATACCATAGAAGCATAGAACATATACCATAGAACCATTGAACAGATACTATAGAACCATAGAACAGATACCATGGAACTGTGCAGTGGCAGGTAGCCTAGTGGTTAGAGCGTTGGGACAGTAACTGAAAGGTTGCGAGCTGTAAAACATCTGTCGTTCTGCCCCTGAACAGGCAGTTAACCCACTGTTCCTAGGCTGCCACTGTAAATAAGAATTTGTTCTTAACTGACTTGCCTAGTTAAATAAAGGTTACATAAAATATGGTATCTATTCTATGGTTGCATGTTATCTACCCATCGCATGGGTCCAGTGTGATGGCCCTGGGGTATAGATAGCTAGCACCAATGACAAGAAGAAGCTGCCATGTGGGGAATCGTACGTGGCTCGTTTCAGCTTGTTGTATCTTTTTATTGATATCATGTCTTTTTTTTTCTTTTTTTTGACTGTGGTCAAAATCTACACTTTACTGTTCTACAGTAATCTACACGTTACTGTTCTATACTAATCTACACTTTACTGTTCTACAGTAATCTATGCTTTACTGTTCTATACTAATCTACACTTTACTGTTCTATATTAGTCTATGCTTTACTGTTCTATACTAATCTACACTTTACTGTTCTATATTAGTCTATGCTTTACTGTTCTACAGTAATCTACACGTTACTGTTCTATACTAATCTACACTTTACTGTTCTACAGTAATCTACACGTTACTGTTCTATACTAATCTACACTTTACTGTTCTACAGTAAACTATGCTTTACTGTTCTATACTAATCTACACTTTACTGTTCTATATTAGTCTATGCTTTACTGTTCTATACTAATCTACACTTTACTGTTCTATACTAATCTACACTTTACTGTTCTATACTAATCTACACTTTACTGTTCTATATTAATCTACACTTTACTGTTCTATACTAATCTACACTTTACTGTTCTATACTAATCTACACTTTACCGTTCTACAGTAATCTACACGTTACTGTTCTATACTAATCTACACTACTGTTCTACAGTAATCTATGCTTTACTGTTCTATACTAATCTACACTTTACTGTTCTATACTAATCTACACGTTACTGTTCTATACTAATCTACACTTTACTGTTCTACAGTAATCTATACTTTACTGTTCTATACTAATCTACACTTTACTGTTCTATACTAATCTACACTTTACTGTTCTATACTAATCTACACGTTACTGTTCTATACTAATCTACACTTTACTGTTCTACAGTAATCTATGCTTTACTGTTCTATACTAATCTACACTTTACTGTTCTATATTAATCTACACTTTACTGTTCTATACTAATCTAAACTTTACCGTTCTACAGTAATCTACACTTTACTGTTCTATACTAATCTACACTTTACTGTTCTACAGTAATCTAAGCTTTACTGTTCTACAGTGATCTACACTTTACTGTTCTATATTAATCTACACTTTACTGTTCTATACTAATCTACGCTTTACTGCTTTGTAATCTATAGTTTTGTTTCCTCACCCATCTCTGGGGTCGAGGGCGATAGCCCGTGGGTGCTCCACCTCACCAGCCAGGAGGGTGGTCCTCATGGTTCCGTCCAGCTTGGCTACCTCTATCTGATCTAGGTTACTCTCCACCCAGTAGATGTTCCCTGCTATCCAGTCCACAGCTAGTCCTTCTGGAGTGGCCAGGCCATACTGGATCACCACCTCGAAACTGGTCAGAGCTGGAGGGGGTAGGAGGGGGGATGGAGGGGAGGAGAGAGGGGTAGGGTATGAGAAATGGGAGATAGAAGATGGCTGGGTTAGTGCCTTGCATGGGAAATTGTAGATTTGTTTGACACTCCAATCACTTACCTCAATACACAGAAGAAAAAAAACGATTTGATGAAATTTGAAGAAAATAACATGATTAGATAGCTATTCATAATGGACATGACAGAAATGGTACCCAGTGAACCAAGCTGTATTAGAGCTTTATGCAATTGGGAAATATCTGCTGAAGTAATACAATATGTCTGTCTAGCTCATGTCAAAAGACAGCAGCGAGAGACTAACTCCATCCTGCAGCTCACATGTTAAACTGCAGCAAACCGCTGACAAACTGAGAGGATTGTTTAGAATTCCTTCTCTATGGAATCTGAGTCAGTCAGTTGGCCCGTCAGTGTAGGATTTCTAGTGGAGGGTTTCGAGTGGAGGGTTTCGAGTTGAGGGTTTCTAGTGGAGGGTTTCTAGTGGGAGGTTTCCAGTGGAGAGTTTCTAGTGGAGAGTTTCTAGTGGAGAGTTTCTAGTGGGAGGTTTCTAGTGGAAGGTTTCTAGTGGAGAGTTTCTAGTGGAGGGCTTCTAGTGGGAGGTTTCTAGTGGAGAGTTTCTAGTGGAGGGCTTCTAGTAGGAGGTTTCTTGTGGGAGGTTTCTAGTGGAGAGTTTCTAGTGGGAGGTTTCTAGTGGAGAGTTTCTAGTGGGGAGTTTCTAGTGGAGAGTTTCTAGTGGAGGGTTTCTAAAGAGGGGTTTCTAGTGGAGAGTTTCTAAAGAGGGGTTTCTAGTGGAGGGTTTCTAAAGAGGGGTTTCTAGTGGATGGTTTCTAAAGAGGGGTTTCTAGTGGAGGGTTTCTAAAGAGGGGTTTCAAGTGGAGGGTTTCTAAAGAGGGGTTTCTAGTGGAGGGTTTCTAAAGAGGGGTTTCTAAAGA
The DNA here is from genome assembly GCF_023373465.1 of Oncorhynchus keta. Taxonomy (NCBI): domain Eukaryota; kingdom Metazoa; phylum Chordata; class Actinopteri; order Salmoniformes; family Salmonidae; genus Oncorhynchus; species Oncorhynchus keta. The sequence continues at coordinate 15,031,801 of NC_068448.1, forward strand.
GGGATTTCTAGTGGAGGGCTTCTAAAGAGGGGTTTCTAGTGGAGGGTTTCTAAAGAGGGGTTTCTAGTGGAGGGTTTCTAAAGAGGGGTTTCTAGTGGAGAGTTTCTAGTGGAGGGCTTCTAGTGGAGAGTTTCTAGTGGAGAGTTTCTAGTGGGAGGTTTCGAGTTGAGGGTTTCTAGTGGAGGGTTTCTATTGGAGGGTTTCTAGTGGAGAGTTTCTAGTGGGGGGTTTCTAGTGGAGAGTTTCTAGTGGAGAGTTTCTAGTGGGGGGTTTCTAGTAGAAGGTTTCTAGTGGAGAGTTTCTAGTGTGGGGTTTCTAGTTTCTAGTGTGGGGTTTCTCGTGGGGGGTTTCTAGTGTGGGGTTCCTAGTGGAGGGCTTCTAGTGGGGGGGTTCTAGTGGAGAGTTTCTAGTGGGATGTTTCTAGTGGAGGGTTTCTAGTGGAGAGTTTCTAGTGGAGGTTTTCTAGTGTGGGGTTTCTAGTTTCTAGTGTGGGTTTTCTAGTGGGGGGTTTCTAGTGGAAGGTTTCTAGTGGAGAGTTTCTAGTGTGGGGTTGCTAGTGGAGGGCTACTAGTGGGGGGGTTTTAGTGGAGGGTTTCTAGTGGGGGGGTCATTCTAGTGGGCGGCAGGTAGCCCAGTGGTTAGAGCATTGGACTAGTAGCCGAAAGGTTGCAAGATCGAATCCCAGAGCTACAAAAAGTTACAGAAAATCTGTTGTTCTGCCTCTGAACAAGGCAGTTAACCCACTGTTCCTAGGCCGTCATTGAAAATAAGAATTTGTTCTTCACTGACTTGCCTAGTTTAATAAAGGTAAAATAAAAAAATAAAAAATAGCGGTGGGTTTGTAATGGGGGGTTTCTAGTGGGTGGTTTCTAGTGGGTGGTTTCAAGTTGGGGACTTCTAGCGGAAAGTTTCTAGTTGGGGACTTCTAGTGGAAAGTTTCTAGTTGGGGACTTCTAGTGGAAAGCTTCTAGTTGGGGACTTCTAGTGGAGAGTTTCTGGTTGGGGACTTCTAGCGGAAAGCTTCTAGTTGGGGACTTCTAGTGGAGAGTTTCTAGTTGGGGACTTCTAGTGGAGAGTTTCTAGTTGGGGACTTCTAGTGGAGACTTTCTAGTTCGGGACTTCTAGTGGAAAGCTTCCAGTTGGGGACTTCTAGCGGAAAGCTTCTAGTTGGGGACTTCTAGTGGAGAGTTTCTAGTTGTGGAGTGTTTGTAGTTGGGGACTTCTAGTGGGAGGTTGGCTGGGATGAGGGGCCACACTGCACAGGTAACACACACAGAGATATGCATACATGCACAGGTGCACACACACACATGGGCACACACACACAGTCTTGTACAACTAACCTTGTGGGGACACACAATTCTGTCCCATTCAAAATCCTATTTTCCCTAACCTTAACCCTAAAACTAACCCTAACATTAATTCTAACCTTAACTGACTTCTGGTCCCATCAATAATAGTTCAACACAAACAAACAAACACACACACACACACACACACACACACACACACACACACACACACACACACACACACACACACACACACACACACACACACACACACACACACACACACACACACACACACACACACACACACACACCTCCATCTCCCCATGTGCACTTGTGCAGCTATCCCTCTCTGTTCCCAGAAAAGCCTGGGACCTCAATGACAGCTAAACAGTAATGGTGTACAGCTGATGATACTGTGGAGTCCTTCACATGGCCTTCCAACAGTCATTAGAGCATTAGAGGGAGAGGGCCTCACACAGCTTGGTTGTTGTTATACTGCGGGATCCACAGTTGGCTCTTTTGTTTGTTGTTGGCAGTACACAGTGACCATGTTTGCACCACAGTTTAGAAGCTGCTGAATTGCTGAATCGTCTTCAGTCAGAAGCAGCATGGACTGATGTATGGCTTGGACGCAATGTCTCATAGGAGGGTTGTTTTTAGGAGGGGTGGGAACAGGGTGTGTAGTGTAGTGTCCCCTAGCTACCCCACAGTGTGTGTCTGTGTGCCTGTTTGTGGTGTGTGTGTGTGTGTGTGTGCGTGTGTGCGTGCGTGTGTGTGTGTGCGTGCACGTGTGTGTGTGTGGTGTGCGTGTGTAGCTATGGCCAAGGCTGGCTGCAGTCACGCAACGGACGGTGAGTTCGGGAAAAGTACATTCACTCAGAAAAAGTACACATTTTGCATAACCTATTTTCTTGCCCTAAGAGAATAATTAAATTAAATGAAATAATAAAAACATTGTCCTTTCTACTCCAGATGCTTTCTAATTTTGAAGCCAGTTCAAATCAAATGAAATTTACAGACACATGGTTAGCAGATGTTACTGCGAGTGTAGTGAAATGCTTCTAGTTCCGACCATGCAGTAACATCTAACAAGTTATCTAACAATTTCAGAACAACTACCTTTTACACACAAGTGTGAAGGAATGAATAAGAATATGTACATATAAATATATGGATGATCGATGGCCAAACGGCAGGGGCAAGATGCAGTAGATGGTATAGAGTACAGTATATACTGTACATATGAGATGAGTAATATAGGGTATGTAAACATAATATAAAGTGGCATTGATTAAAGTGACTAGTGATACATCTATTACATCCTAGAGAATTGAGTCAGTATGTTGGCAGCAGCCACTCAATGTTAGTGATGACTGTTTAACAGTCTGATGGCCTTTTTGATGCACCTGTACTGACCTCGTTTTCTGGATGATAGCGGGGTGAACAGGAAGTGGCTCAGGTGGTTGTTGTCCTTGATGATCTTTATGGCCTTCCTGCGACATTGGGTGGTGTAGGTGTCCTGGAGGGCAGGTAGAATCCCCCGGTGATATGTTGTGCAGACCTCATTACCCTCTGGAGAGCCTTGCGGTTGTGGGCGGAGCAATTGCCGTATCAGGTGGTGATACAGCCCAACAGGATGCTCTCGATTGTGCATCTGTAAAAGTTTGTGAGTGTTTTTGGTGACAAGCCAAATTTCTTCAGCCTCCTGAGGTTGAAGAGGCGCTGTTGCGCCTTCTTCACCACGCTGTCTGTGTGGGTGGACCAATTCAGTTTGTCCGTGATGTGTACATCGAGGAACTTACAACTTTCCACCTTCTCCACTATTGTCCTGTCGATGTGGATAGTGGGTGATCCCTCTGCTGTTTCCTGAAGTCCACAATCATCTCCTTTGTTTGTTGACTTTGAGTGTGAGGTTATTTTCCTGACACCACACTCCGAGGGCCCTCACCTCCTCCCTGTAGGCCGTCTCGTCGTTGTTGGTGATCAAGCCTACCACTGTAGTGTCGTCTGCAAACGTAATGATTGAGTTGGAGGCGTGCATGGCCACGCAGTCGTGGGTGAACAGGGAGTACAGGAGAGACCTGAGATTGCACCCTTATGGGGCCCCAGTATTGAGGATCAGCGGAGTGGAGATGTTGTTTCCTACCCTCACCACCTGGGGGCGGCCCATCAGGAAGTCCAGGACCCAGTTGCACAGGGCGGGGTCGAGACCCAGGGTCTCAAGCTTAATGACGAGTATAGAGGGTACTATGGTGTTAAATGCTGAGCTGTAGTCGATGAACAGCATTCTTACATACTGTAGGTATTCCTCTTGTCCAGATGGGTTAGGCCAGTGTGCAGTGGGATTGCGATTGCGTCGTCTGTGGACCTATTAGGGTGGTAAGCAAATTGGAGTGGGTCTAGGGTGTCAGGTAAGGTGGAGGTGATATGATCCTTGACAAGTCTCTAAAAGCACTTCATGATGACGGAAGTGAGTGCTACGGGGCCATAGTCGATTAGCTCAGTTACCTTAGCTTTCTTAGGAACAGGAACAATGGTGGCCCTCTTGAAGCATGTGGGAACAGCAGACTGGTATAGGGATTGATTGAATGTCTGTAAACACACCAGCCAGCTGGTCTGCGCATGCTCTGGGGACGCGGCTAGGGATGCCGTCTGGGCCAGCAGCCTTGCAAGGTTTAACACGTTTAAATGTTTTACTCTAACCCTCACCTCTCCTAACCCAAACCTCCCTCCTAACCCGCACCTCTCCTAACCCAAACCTCCCTCCTAACCCTCACCTCTCCTAACCATAACCTCTTCCTAACCCTCCCTCCTAACCCTCAAATCTTCCTAACCCTCTCCTCCCCCTAACCCTCACCTCCTTCCTAACCCTCACCTCCCTCTTAACCCTCACCTCTCCTAACCATAACCTCTTCCTAACCCTCACCTCCCTCCTAACCCTCACCTCTCCTCCCTAACACTCACCTCTTCTTAACCCTCAACTCCCTCCTAACCCTCACCTCTTCCTAACCCTCACCTCTTCCTAACCCTCACCTCCCTCCTAACATCACCTCCCTCCTAACACTCACCTCCCTCCTAACCATCACCTCCCTCCCTCCCAACCCTCACCTCCCTCCCAACCCTCACCTCCCTCCGAACCTTCAACTCTTCCGAACCCTCACCTCCCTTATAACCCTTATCTCCATCTTAACCATCACTTCCACCTAATCCTCACCTCCCTCCCAACCCTCACCTCCTCCCAAACCTCATCTCCACCTAAACCTCACCTCCTCCCAACCCTCATCTCCCTCCTAAAACAGAAGATAGAGCTTTTGACACAGCCAGAACAATCTTCTACCATTATTCTTTTCATTTCTTTAATAATAAGTCACAGTAGTTATCTTCTTATTAGATCTTTAAGAACGCAGGACATTTCTTTATTTTTTTCTCTCTCCATTAATGTGTTGTATTGTCATGGATGTCAGTTTGTATTGACTGCTATGTGAGTGTTAAAAGCTGGATAAAATGGAGACTGCCTCACCTCCATTGTCGGACAGTTTCCCGCGATAGATCTTGTCCTCCACCACGTCAGTCCAGTAGAGGGTGTTCTGGCTGAGGTGGAAGTCCAGAGCGATGGTGTTCCTCAGGTTAGGCACCAACACGCTGAACTCTCCCTTGTGGAGGTCAATACGACGGATCTCATGGCGGTTGGAGAAGATGATGAACGGCTTGAAAGGATCTGATGGGAGAAGTTCTTCTAGGTCAGGATGAATAGTGAGACAGGAAACACTCAGGGTCCAATCATAACCACTGAGAGACCGGGTAGTACTACTGAGTAATACTGTAGTTTAGCCAAAGAGCAATATTTAGAAAAACTTCTCTACACCACACATTCAATCATTATCTTCTCCATCTGATGTGTCCCAAACCATCTCTTTTCTATTTCTACACTACCTGACTCCCCTGTTTCCCTCCTCCCCTTCTTTTCTCTCCTCTCCCCAAACCCCCCATCCCCTCCCCTGAACCCTCCCCATCCTCTCTCCTCACCAGTACTCTTGAAGCTCTCCATATCAGCCTCCAGTTCATGTCCATTTTAGCAGGACCACGCCTATTTTCTAGTTCTCTATTACCTTTACCCCCCTCCCATTCTCCCTCCTCTCCCATTCTTCCTCCTCTCCCATTCTTCCTCCTCTCCCCTTCTCACCAGTGCTCTTGCAGCTCTCCATATCTGTCTCCAGCTCCCAGCCCTCGTAGCAAGAACACTTGACACTGCTCTTCTCCTGCTCACACTTCTGGCTGCACTTGAGGTGCTTGGCACAGAGGTTCATGATGTTGCAGGTCTTGTTGTCGGCACCCAGCTCCATGCCCAGGGGGCAGGAACACATGAAGCCTTCCCCAGGGATGATGGAGCAGTTGTGGCTGCAGCCGCCGTTGTCTATGGAGCACAGGTCTGTGGAGGGGAGAGAAGTAGAGAGCGAGAGAGGGGGGGGTAATCAATTAGATGTGACGTTAGATGCAATTCCTACCTTGACTGAGGTGGTAGGGTTATGTAGGGAGAGTGAGTAAGTGAAAGTGTGAGACAGTGTATTCTTACCACAGAGTTTCTCGTCGGAACCATCAGGGCAGTCGTCAGTGCCGTCACACAGCTTCTCAGCGGGCAGACAGACAGAAGCGTTGGTGGCACAGACGTGGTGGGACAATTTACATACCAACGCCTCACAGTTGTCCTCATCAGAACTGTCCTCACAGTCACTGTCTCCATCACATACCCAGGCCTTACTGATACACCGAGCTGGGGACAGAAGTCACGTCTTACGAATACAACAGACTCAGTGGATACCCAGACAACATCACACCTAGGCCTTACATATACAACAGGCTGAGGAGATAACCAGACAACATCACATCTAGGCCTTACATATACAACAGGCTGAGGAGATAACCAGACAACATCACATCTTGGCCTTACATATACAACAGGCTGAGTGGATACCCAGACAACATCACATCTAGGCCTTATTGATACAACAGGCTGAGTGGATACCCAGACAACATCACATCTAGGCCTTATTGATACAACAGGGTGAGGAGATAACCAGACAACATCACATCTAGGCCTTACATATACAACAGGCTGAGGAAATAACCAGACAATATCACACCTAGGCCTTACATATACAACAGGCTGAGGAGATAACCAGACAACATCACATCTAGGCCTTACATATACAACAGGCTGAGGAGATAACCAGACAACATCACACCTAGGCCTTACATATACAACAGGCTGAGGAAATAACCAGACAATATCACACCTAGGCCTTACATATACAACAGGCTGAGGAAATAACCAGACAATATCACACCTAGGCCTTACATATACAACAGGCTGAGGAGATAACCAGACAACATCACACCTAGGTCTTACATATACAACAGGCTGAGGAGATAACCAGACAACATCACACCTAGGTCTTACATATACAACAGGCTGAGGAGATAACCAGACAACATCACACCTAGGTCTTACATATACAACAGGCTGAGGAAATAACCAGACAATATCACACCTAGGCCTTACATATACAACAGGCTGAGGAAATAACCAGACAACATCACATCTAGGCCTTACATATACAACAGGCTGAGGAAATAACCAGACAATATCACACCTAGGCCTTACATATACAACAGGCTGAGGAGATAACCAGACAACATCACATCTAGGCCTTACATATACAACAGGCTGAGGAAATAACCAGACAATATCACACCTAGGCCTTACATATACAACAGGCTGAGGAAATAACCAGACAATATCACACCTAGGCCTTACATATACAACAGGCTGAGGAGATAACCAGACAACATCACATCTAGGCCTTACATATACAACAGGCTGAGGAAATAACCAGACAATATCACACCTAGGTCTTACATATACAACAGGCTGAGGAAATAACCAGACAATATCACACCTAGGCCTTACATATACAACAGGCTGAGGAAATAACCAGACAACATCACACCTAGGTCTTACATATACAACAGGCTGAGGAGATAACCAGACAACATCACACCTAGGTCTTACATATACAACAGGCTGAGGAAATAACCAGACAATATCACACCTAGGCCTTACATATACAACAGGCTGAGGAGATAACCAGACAACATCACATCTAGGTCTTACATATACAACAGGCTGAGGAAATAACCAGACAATATCACACCTAGGCCTTACATATACAACAGGCTGAGGAAATAACCAGACAATATCACACCTAGGCCTTACATATACAACAGGCTGAGGAAATAACCAGACAATATCACACCTAGGCCTTACATATACAACAGGCTGAGGAGATAACCAGACAACATCACATCTAGGCCTTACATATACAACAGGCTGAGGAAATAACCAGACAATATCACACCTAGGTCTTACATATACAACAGGCTGAGGAGATAACCAGACAACATCACACCTAGGTCTTACATATACAACAGGCTGAGGAGATAACCAGACAATATCACACCTAGGCCTTACATATACAACAGGCTGAGGAGATAACCAGACAACATCACACCTAGGTCTTACATATACAACAGGCTGAGGAAATAACCAGACAATATCACACCTAGGCCTTACATATACAACAGGCTGAGGAGATAACCAGACAACATCACATCTAGGCCTTACATATACAACAGGCTGAGGAAATAACCAGACAATATCACACCTAGGTCTTACATATACAACAGGCTGAGGAGATAACCAGACAACATCACACCTAGGTCTTACATATACAACAGGCTGAGGAGATAACCAGACAACATCACACCTAGGTCTTACATATACAACAGGCTGAGGAAATAACCAGACAATATCACACCTAGGCCTTACATATACAACAGGCTGAGGAAATAACCAGACAATATCACACCTAGGCCTTACATATACAACAGGCTGAGGAGATAACCAGAAAACGTTTCCAAGATGGCGTAGCAGTCGGACGTGTGTTTTGTCTTGTCCCGTCCTGTCTAGTGTAAATATAGTTTTCTTCGTTTTTTTTTCTGTATATATTTCGTACATATTTTAATCTCACTTTCAAACTAGAGCTGAATATACTCTCCTGCAACCCGCATCACCCAATGTGGTACGGATCCGCTTTTTCTATACTTTACTTTAGAACCGGAACCACCATCAGAAGCTAGCCAGCTAACTAGCTACTAGCTCGTACTCAGTTAGCCATTGCTAGCGGTCTTCTAAGCTAACTAGAACACCAGCGACATCAACCCAGAGCATATCAGACTGCTCTTTCTCTACCACATCTCCGGATTCCTACCGCAAGCTCTGAACCTTTACACCGGATCATCGCAACTAGCTAGCTGCAATTCCGAGTGGCTACTCCTGGCTAACGTCTCTGTCCCAAAACAAGCTACAGTTAGCCTTGAGCTAAGCCCACCTCCCGACTAGCCGAAGAGGCCCAACAATACCTCTTTTGCCAATTGGCCTGGACCCTTTACTGCCGACACGGAGCGCCGCCGATCCATCACGACTGGTCCGCCGACATAATCGTCCGAGGTGGTTTCAACAGGCTTTTTCGTTGCGACATCGCCAAAGATCCATCTGCTGGCCAAGGCCCGCGAGCTTTCTGAAACGCTGTGTCTCCAGCTCACCCAGCGTACTAGAGCTCCTGTTGCATACTCCTGGGCTACAACTAGCCCTCGCTATCTACCTGCTTGCTAATTCGGCCTGCTAACGGCTAGCTTGTCTAGCCCGGGCCTACGAACTGTTAGCTTGTTAGCACAGGCCTGCTAACCATCTGACTCACCTCATCCCAAACACTCTGAACCCATTTACTTTCTATCTCTCTTTGATTTTTATTTTGCCTCACCCACTGTGATACGGAATCGCTATCACTTTTAATTTTTATTTTATTTTTATGACACACTCAAGAACCTCCAGACGCTAACCAGCTAACTAGCTACAAGCTATTTAGTCATTGTTAGTTTTTAAAAAAAAACCTGGATAACACTCGCCAGCCCAGCTTCCCTGCCCATCCACCGCTGCCCCCTGGACACTGATCTCTTGGCTACATAGCTGACGCACGCTGGACTGTCCATTAATCACGGTACCCCATTCTGCTTGTTTGTTTATCTGTCGGCCCAGTTGCCTAGTCAACGCCATTTTACCTGCTGTTTGTTGTGCTAGCTGATTAGCCTCGCCTACTGTTTTTAGCTAGCTTTCCCAATTCAACACCTGTGATTACTGTATGCCTCGCTGTATGTCTCTCCCAAATGTCAATATGCCTTGTATACTGTTGTTCAGGTTAGTTATCATTGTTTTAGTTCACAATGGAGCCCCTAGATCCACTCTGCATACCCCGTTACCTCCTTTGTCCCACCCCCACACATGCGGTGACCTCACCCATTACAACCAGCATGTCCAGAGATACAACCTCTCTCATCATCACCCAGTGCCTGGGCTTACCTCCGCTGTACCCGCACCCCACCATACCCCTGTCTGCGCATTATGCCCTGAATATATTCTACCATGCCCAGAAACCTGCTCCTCTTATCCTCTGCCCCCAACGCTCTAGGCGACCAGTTTTGATAGCCTTTAGCCGCACCCTCATACTACTCCTTCTCTGTTCCGCGGGTGATGTGGAGGTAAACCCAGGCCCTGCATGTCCCCAGGTACCCTCATTTGTTGACTTCTGTGATCGAAAAGTCTTGGTTTTATGCATGTCAACATCAGAAGCCTCCTCCCTAAGTTTGTTTTACTCACTGCTTTAGCACACTCTGCTAACCCTGATGTCCTTGCCGTGTCTGAATCCTGGCTCAGGAAGGCCACCAAAAATTCAGAGATTTCCATACCCAACTATAACATCTTCCGTCAAGATAGAACTGCCAAAGGGGCGGAGTCGCAGTCTACTGCAGAGATAGCCTGCAAAGTAATGTCATACTTTCCAGGTCCATACCCAAACAGTTTGAACTACTAATTTTGAAAATTACTCTCTCCAGAAACAAGTCTCTCACTGTTGCCGCCTGCTACCGACCCCGTCAGCTCCCAGCTGTGCCCTGGACACCATTTGTGAATTGATCGCCCCCATCTAGCTTCAGAGTTTGTTCTGTTAGGTGACCTAAACTGGGATATGCTTAACACCCCGGCAGTCCTACAATCTAAGCTAGATGCCCTCAATCTCACTCAAATCATCAAGGAACCCACCAGGTACAACCCTAACTCTGTAAACAAGGGCACCCTCATAGACGTCATCCTGACCAACTGGCCCTCCAAATATACCTCCGCTGTCTTCAACCAGGATCTCAGCGATCACTACCTCATCGCCTGTATCCGCCACGGAGCCGCAGTCAAACGACCACCCCTCATCACTGTCAAACGCTCCCTAAAACACTTCTGTGAGCAAGCCTTTCTAATCGACCTGGCCCGTGTATCCTGGAAGGACATTGACCTCATCCCGTCAGTTGAGGATGCCTGGTCATTCTTTAAAAGTAACTTCCTCACCATTTTAGATAAGCATGCTCCGTTCAAAAAATGCAGAACCAAGAACAGATACAGCCCTTGGTTCACTCCAGACCTGACTGCCCTCGACCAGCACAAAAACATCCTGTGGCGGACTGCAATAGCATCGAATAGCCCCGTGATATGCAACTGTTCAGGGAAGTCAGGAACCAATACACGCAGTTAGTCAGGAAAGCTAAGGCCAGCTTCTTCAGGCAGAAGTTTGCATCCTGTAGCTCCAACTCCAAAAAGTTCTGGGACACTGTGAAGTCCATGGAGAACAAGAGCACCTCCTCCCAGCTGCCCACTGCACTGAGGCTAGGAAACACGGTCTCCACCGATAAATCCATGATTATCGAAAACTTCAATAAGCACTTCTCAACGGCTGGCCATGCCTTCCGCCTGGCTACTCCAACCTCGGCCAACAGCTCCCCCCCCCCGTAGTTCCTCACGCAAGCCTCTCCAGGTTCTCCTTTACCCAAATCCAGATAGCAGATGTTCTGAAAGAGCTGCAAAACCTGGACCCGTACAAATCAGCTGGGCTTGACAATCTGGACCCGCTATTTCTGAAACTATCTGCCGCCATTGTCGCAACCCCTATTACCAGCCTGTTCAACCTCTCTTTCATATCGTCTGAGATCCCCAAGGATTGGAAAGCTGCCACAGTCATCCCCCTCTTCAAAGGGGGAGACACCCTGGACCCAAACTGCTATAGACCTATATCCATCCTGCCCTGCCTATCTAAGGTCTTCGAAAGCCAAGTCAACAAACAGGTCACTGACCATCTCGAATCCCACCGTACCTTCTCCGCTGTGCAATCTGGTTTCCGAGCCGGTCACGGGTGCACCTCAGCCACACTCAAGGTACTAAATGATATCATAACCGCCATCGATAAAAGACAGTACTGTGCAGCCGTCTTCATCGACCTCGCCAAGGCTTTCGACTCTGTCAATCACCAAATTCTTATCGGCAGACTCAACAGCCTCGGTTTTTCGGATGACTGCCTTGCCTGCTTCACCAATTACTTTGCAGACAGAGTTCAGTGTGTCAAATCAGAGGGCATGCTGTCCGGTCCTCTGGCAGTCTCTATGGGGGTGCCACAGGGTTCAATTCTCGGGCCGACTCTTTTCTCTGTATATATCAATGATGTTGCTCTTGCTACGGGCGATTCCCTGATCCACCTCTACGCAGACGACACCATTCTATATACTTTCGGCCCGTCATTGGACACTGTGCTATCAAACCTCCAAACGAGCTTCAATGCCATACAGCACTCCTTCCGTGGCCTCCAACTGCTCTTAAACGCGAGTAAAACCAAATGCATGCTTTTCAACCGATCGCTGCCTGCACCCGCATGCCCGACTAGCATCACCACCCTGGATGGTTCCAACCTTGAATATGTGGACATCTATAAGTACCTAGGTGTCTGGCTAGACTGCAAACTCTCCTTCCAGACTCACATCAAACATCTCCAATCAAAAATCAAATCCAGAGTCGGCTTTCTATTCCGCAACAAAGCCTCCTTCACTCACGCTGCCAAGCTTACCCTAGTAAAACTGACTATCCTACCGATCCTCGACTTCGGCGATGTCATCTACAAAATGGCTTCCAACACTCTACTCAGCAAACTGGATGCAGTCTATCACAGTGCCATCCGTTTTGTCACTAAAGCACCTTATACCACCCACCACTGCGACTTGTATGCTCTAGTCGGCTGGCCCTCACTACATATTCGTCGCCAGACCCACTGGCTCCAGGTCATCTACAAGTCCATGCTAGGTAAAGCTCCGCCTTATCTCAGTTCACTGGTCACGATGGCAACACCCATCCGTAGCACGCGCTCCAGCAGGTGTATCTCACTGATCATCCCTAAAGCCAACACCTCATTTGGCCGCCTTTCGTTCCAGTACTCTGCTGCCTGTGACTGGAACGAATTGCAAAATCGCTGAAGTTGGAGACTTTTATCTCCCTCTCCAACTTCAAACATCAGCTATCCGAGCAGCTAACCGATCGCTGCAGCTGTACATAGTCTATAGGTAAATAGCTCACCCTTTTTCACCTACCTCATTCCCATACTGTTTTTATACTGTTTTTATTTATTTACTTTTCTGCTCTTTTGCACACCAATATCTCTACCTGTACATGCCCATCTGATCATTTATCACTCCAGTGTTAATCTGCAAAATTGTATTATTCGCCTACCTCCTCATGCCTTTTGCACACATTGTATATAGACTGCCCATTTTTTTCTACTGTGTTATTGACTTGCTAATTGTTTACTCCATGTGTAACTCTGTGTTGTCTGTTCACACTGCTATGCTTTATCTTGGCCAGGTCGCAGTTGCAAATGAGAACTTGTTCTCAACTAGCCTACCTGGTTAAATAAAGGTGAAATAAAATAAAAATCACATCTAGGCCTTACATATACAACAGGCTGAGGAGATAACCAGACAACATCACATCTAGGCCTTACATATACAACAGGCTGAGGAGATAACCAGACAACATCCCACCTAGGCCTTACATATACAACAGGCTGAGGAGATAACCAGACAACATCACACCCAGACCTTATTGATACAACAGGCTGAGGAGATAACCAGACAACATCACACCTAGGCCTTATTGATACAACAGGCTGAGTGGATACCCAGACAACATCACATCTAGGCCTTATTGATACAACAGGCTGAGGAGATAACCAGACAACATCACACCCAGGCCTAATTGATACAACAGGCTGAGGAGATAACCAGACAACATCACACCTAGGCCTTATTGATACAACAGGCTGAGGAGATAACCAGACAACATCACACCCAGTCCTAATTGATACAACAGGCTGAGGAGATAACCAGACAACATCACACCCAGGCCTTATTGTTACAACAGGCTGAGGGACAATGAAACATCATGACAACATGAAAAGAGACAACAAATTTGGTAAGTTCAACTCTTAATAGAGAAACATAGATGTGCCCTTGAGATGGTTTGTGATGGCTGATATGGCATAATGTGACTGCTGCTATGAAATAAATGTAAATAACTACAGTGATTCAGTCTGTTTGTTAGTGCTGCTGGCCGTGTTAATCCCCTGTGTATCCAGGGGTCACGCATGAGTCAACCAAGGGGTCCAAGGGTCAAACAAGGCCATCCTCGTTTTCAGAGAGCAGATGGTTGTCATATTCTTCACCGCAAGCCCCTTGAGATAACAAGCTCTCTTAAGTGTGTGTGTGTGTGTGTGTGTGTGTGTGTGTGTGTGTGTGTGTGTGTGTGTGTGTGTGTGTGTGTGTGTGTGTGTGTGTGTGTGTGTGTGTGTGTGTGTGTGTGTGTGTGTGTGTGTGTGTGTGTGTGTGTGTGTGTGTGTGTGTGTGTCCGCCCAGACAATACTTGCCCTAAGACATGGCTATTATTTACGGCATGAAGACTCCCTGACTTGTCACTGACTAATCTCATGAGGACAAAAAAGACCATGGCACACACCAGAGCTTGAACACACTTCCTGAATCCTAACTGACTGATCTGACTAGAACACTAAAGGCCAAACAGTTAGCCAATAGCAAAGAGGAAGAGACAGGAAAATAGCGTGGTTAGCCAATTGCACTTGAGGGCTGAAAAGGCCACCACACACTCACCGGAGTTCCGGCAGCTGAACTTGACGGCTGGGTCACACATGTGTGTCACTCCCTCACAGTCGTTCTCATCACTCAGATCCATGCAGTCTGTGTCCCCGTCGCAGCGCCAGCGCATGGGGATGCACAGGCTGTCCATGCGACACTGGAACTCATCCACGTGGCAACCACCTGGAGGACGCGTTGCTAGGGATATACAGGGAGAGAGATCCGAGTTCCATTCACATTTTTACATTTGAGTCATTTAGCAGACCCTCTTATCCAGGGTGACTTACAGTTAGTGCATTCATCTAAAGACAACCACATATCACAGTAGTAGCCAATAGCAGAGTGGAATAGAGCATGGTGAGCAACAACTTAAGAGAGAGCACACTTTCGTAAGATAATCGAGTGAGAGAGAGATGGTTGTGAGGTCTGGGGTCCGCTCACCAACCAGTAATTCACAAAATGTGACAAACACCAAATTGAGACTCTGCATGCAGAATTCTGCAAATATATCCTCTGTGTACAACGTAGAACACCAAATAACGCATGCAGAGCAGAATTAGGCCGATACCCGCTAATGATCAAAATCCAGAAAAGAGCTGTTAAATTCTACAACCACCTAAAAGGAAGCGATTCCCAAACCTTCCATAACAAAGCCATCACCTACAGAGAGATGAACCTGGAGAAGAGTCCCCTAAGCAAGCTGGTCCTGGGGCTCTGTTCACAAACACACCCCACAGAGCCCCAGGACAGCAGCACAATTAGACCCAACCAAATCATGAGAAAACAAAAAGATAATTACTTGACACATTGGAAAGAATGAACAAAAAAACAGAGCAAACTGGAATGCTATTTGGCCCTAAACAGAGAGTACACAGTGGCAGAATACCTGTCCACTGTGACTGACCCAAACTTAAGGAAAGCTTTGACTATGTACAAACATAGTGAGCATAGCCTTGCTATTGTGAAAGGCCGCCGTAGACAGACCTGGCTCTCAAGGGAAGACAGGCTATGTGCACACTGCCCACAAAATGAGGTGGAAACTGAGCTGCACTTCCTAACCTCCTGTCCAACGTATGACCATATTAGAGATACATATTTCCCTCAGATTACACAGATCCACAAAGAATTTGAAAACAAATCCAATTTGATAAACTCCCATATCTACTGGGGGAAATTCCACAGTGTGCCATCACAGCAGCAAGATTTGTGACCTGTTGCCACAAGTAAAGGGCAACCAGTGAAGAACAAACACCATTGTAAATACAACCCATATTTATGCTTATTTATTTTCCCCTGTGTTCTTTAACCATTTGTACATTGTTACAACACTGTATATATATATATATATATATATATATATATATATGTGTGTATAATATGACATTTGTAATGTCTTTATTGTTTTGACATTTCTGTATGTGTAATGTTTACTGTTAATCTTTATTGTTTATTTCACTTTTGTATATTATCTACCTCACTTGCTTTGGCAATGTTAACACGTTTCCCATGCCAATAAAGCCCCTTGAATTTAATTGAATTGAATTGAGAGAGAGAGAGAGAGAGAGAGAGAGAGAGAGAGAGAGAGAGAGAGAGAGAGAGAGAGAGAGAGAGAGAGAGAGAGAGAGAGAGAGAGAGAGAGAGAGAGAGAGAGAGAGAGAGAGAGAGAGAGAGAGAGAGAGAGACAGAGAGAGAGAGAGAGAGCGAAAGAGAGAGAGAGAGCATTTATGGACAGCAGTGTCTACCCAGAGAGTGACCCCTTAACCCAGAGAGTGACCCCCAATGGTGAAATGTTGACAGCTGCAGGTGAATAATAAAAACGCATACTGTACATCAACTATTGGCGGATTGAGTTCGAAGGTCAGAGAAAGATGGAATGCTACCGAACATTGGAAAGAGACTTCAATTTCGCTGAATACCTTTGTAAAAGACCTCAAACAAAGAAAAACCTTAACCAACTTTAACCATTCAATAATAGAGGCAAAAACATTCATAACACACAACTTCATTAAATATGGCAACCTAAGCCAGTTAGTCATTGACATGTAGGTCTGCAGGGTTAGACTGGGTTAAGTCTCCAAATGGTTCTCTGTAAAAAACAAACAATGATGAACTGTTCTGTTCTGTTCTCACAGACATTAACGCCTGATGTTAGAAGAAGATTAAGGACATCATTAAGGAAGTGGAATAATGAAATCCCTCCATGGCAAGGGTCAGTAGTTGGCATAGAAGGGTCAGTAGTTGGCATAGATGGGTCAGCAGTTGGAATATATGGGTCAGTAGTTGGCATAGATGGGTCAGTAGTTGACATAGATGGGTCAGTAGTTGACATAGATGGGTCAGCAGTTGACATAGATGGGTCAGTAGTTGACATAGAAGGGTCAGTAGTTGACATAGATGGGTCAGTAGTTGACATAGATGGGTCAGTATTTGACATGGATGGGTCAGTAGTTGACATAGATGGGTCAGCAGTTGACATAGATGGGTCAGTAGTTGACATCGATGGGTCAGCAGTTGACATAGATGGGTCAGCAGTTGACATAGAAGGGTCAGTAGTTGGCATAGATGGGTCAGCAGTTGGAATATATGGGTCAGTAGTTGACATAGATGGGTCAGTAGTTGGCATAGATGGGTCAGTATTTGACATAGATGGGTCAGTAGTTGGCATAGATGGGTCAGTAGTTGACATAGATGGGTCAGTAGTTGGCATAGAAGGGTCATTAGTTGGCATAGATGGGTCAGCAGTTTGAATAGATGGGTCAGTAGTTGACATAGATGGGTCAGTAGTTGACATAGATGTTTTCAGCAGTTGACATAGAAGGGTCAGTAGTTGGCATAGATGGGTCAGCATTTGGCATAGATGGGTCAGTATTTGACATAGATGGGTCAGTAGTTGGCATAGATGGGTCAGTAGTTGACATAGATGGGTCAGCAGTTGGCATAGACGGGTCAGTAAATGGCATAGATGGGTCAGCAGTTGACATAGATGGGTCAGTAGTTGGCATAGAAGGGTCAGTAGTTGATATAGATGGGTCAGTAGTTGCCATAGAAGGGTCAGTAGTTGGCATAGATGGGTCAGCAGTTGGCATAGATGGGTCAGTATTTGACATAGATGGGTCAGCAGTTGACATAGATGGGTCAGCAGTTGACATAGATGGGTCAGTAGTTGGCATAGATGGGTCAGCAGTTGACATAGATGGGTCAGTAGTTGGCATAGATGGGTCAGCAGTTGACATAGATGGGTCAGTAGTTGGCATAGATGGGTCAGCAGTTGCCATAGAAGGGTCAGTAGTTGGCATAGAAGGGTCAGGAGTTGGCATAGATGGGTCAGTAGTTGGCATAGACGGGTCAGTAGTTGGCATAGACGGGTCAGTAGTTGACATAGATGGGTCAGTAGCTGCCATAGAAGGGTCAGTAGTTGGCATAGAAGGGTCAGTAGTTGGCATAGATGGGTCAGTATTTGACATAGATGGGTCAGCAGTTGACATAGATGGGTCAGTAGTTGGCATAGATGGGTCAGCAGTTGGAATATATGGGTCAGTAGTTGACATAGATGGGTCAGTAGTTGGCATAGATGGGTCAGTATTTGACATAGATGGGTCAGTAGTTGGCATAGAAGGATCAGTAGTTGGCATAGATGGGTCAGCAGTTGGAATAGATGGGTCAGTAGTTGACATAGAAGGATCAGCAGTTGACATAGATGGGTCAGTAGTTGGCATAGATGGGTCAGTAGTTGGCATAGAAGGGTAAGTAGTTGGCATAGAAGGGTCAGTAGTTGGCATAGAAGGGTCAGTAGTTGGCATAGAAAGGTCCGCAGTTGACATAGATGGGTCAGTAGTTGACATAGATGGGGCAGTAGTTGACATAGAAGGATCAGTAGTTGACATAGATGGGTCAGTAGTTGACATAGAAGTATCAGTAGTTGACATAGATGGGTCAGCAGTTGACATAGATGGGGCAGCAGTTGACATTGATGGGTCAGTAGTTGACATAGATGGGTCAGTAGTTGACATAGATGGGGCAGTAGTTGACATTGATGGGTCAGTATTTGACATAGATGGGTCAGTAGTTGACATAGATGGGTCAGTAGTTGACATAGGACACAATATATGAGAGAAGGGAACTGGGGAAGGCAATATTATTGCTTTTCTTCCCTTACTAATGACTTCCAGAGTGTTGCCTGGCCTCCTCTGAACTCCGCCACAGCCTCACAGCAGTCATTACCGGTTAGTCATTACCAGTTAGTCATTACCGGTTAGTCACTACCAGTTAGTCATTACTGGAAAGTCATTGACAGTTAGTCATTACCGGTTAGTCATTACCAGTTAGTCATTACGGGTTAGTCATTACCGGTAAGTTATTACCGGTTAGTCATTACCGGTAAGTTATTAATGGAAAGTAATTGCCAGTTAGTCATTACTGAAAAGTCATTGCCAGTTAGTCATTACCGGTAAGTTATTACCGGTTAGTCATTACCAGTTAGTCATTACTGGTATGTCATTACCAGTAAGTCATTACCAGTTAGTCATTACTGGTATGTCATTACCAGTAAGTTATTACCAGTTACTCATTGCTGGTTAGTCATTACCGGTTGGTCATTACCAGTTGGTCATTACCGAGTCATTATCAGTTAGTCATTACCGGTTAGTCATTACTGGTATGTCATTACCAGTAAGTCATTACCGGCTAGTCACTACCGGTTGGTCATTGCTGGTTGGCCATTACCGAGTCATTGCCAGTCAGTCATGACCTGTTGGTCATTACCGGTTGGTCATTACCAAGTCATTATCGGTTAGTCATTACATGTTAGTCATTATCGGTTGGTCATTACAGAGTCATTATCGGTTAGGCATTACCGGTTAGTCATTACCGGTTAGTCATTGCTGGTTGGCCATTACTGAGGCATTGCCAGTTAGTCATGCCTGGTTAGTCATTACCTGTAAGTCATTACTGGTAGTCATTACCGGTTAGTCATTATCAGTTGGTCATTATATAGTCATTACCAAGCCATTGTCCATGCACCATTATCCATTGGCCATTAGTCATTACCATTTAGTCATTATCAGTTGGTCATTATATAGTCAT